>NC_090268.1:345086411-345091411 GCF_040414725.1 Anabrus simplex | reverse complement strand
GTGTCATGGTTCTAATATAATCATCCCTTGGCCGTCCCTTTTAGTCGCCTCTTACGAAAGGCAGGGGATACCGTGGGTATTTTCTTCATCTGCGTCCCCCACCCACAGGGGGTTGTGTGTTTGGTCCGCGAGAGGTATTTTATTTCCCTCAAGTCCGCCGGCAAGCCGGTTAGGACCCCCCTATCCGCCACCTGGGACGCGCCACATGAGAGTATCACCTCTCCTCCTGCTACGCTAGCGTAGCAGGTTCGTGGGATTTGGTTCTTAGCCGACAACATTAATTGAAATTCAACTACAGATTGCCCAACAGATCTCTGCCATCCAGTAGAGGTTACCGGAACGTCGGAACTGACACGGAGGTAGCACAGATGTCATAATCAAATCCAAAATGCGTACACACAGTAAGAGAGACGGTAAGGTAATTTTGCAGTTTTATTTTAATAATATTCCTGTCAAGTTGCCTCTTGCTCTCGAGGCTTGCAATTTTTTTCAACCAGATGGCGTGACATGTTCTCTTCAAACTGTGCCGCTGTAGAGATCCCCCGCGGTCACTTGAGGGACAGACAAAACAAATACCATTGTCTGGCGAGATTTCTGGTGAAAAGGCGTGTATTCTGTTCTTCGGATGTTTTAGTTTTATTCTAGAGCTGGTTGAAGCGAATTCCAGACATTTTTATTTACATGCAGTATGTAGTGCGTGGTTCATAGTATTGTGTAAGTGATTTAGCTCATTTAGTTTGTGACTTACATACAAAACGGACTTAAGAAGCCAAACGCTCTCTCTTACAGTAATCTACCTCCAACGTAGGCCATACAATTCGACGACTGTTTAAATCGTTCATACACCAATTCCACGTGTTTCTGCAATACGTTTGATGAAAATATTATTAAAGGCAAGTATTTCACATGCATAATCATGAAAATGAAAACCTACAACCTGTTTTCCAGTCTTAAACCGGGTCAGGGATGTAATGATGATGATGATGATGATGATGCTTGTTGTTTAAAGGGGCCTAACATCGAGGTCATCGGCCCCTAATGGTACGAAATGAAATGACAACAGAAAGTTCAAAAAATCCACTGACCGAAATAAATAAAAATGTCATGAAGAATGAATGGATGGACATGAAAACAAACAAAAACAGTGGATCGACTCAAAAAAGTCATAAATAATAGTATTACTGACCAAGGGACAACTTCAAAGCACAACCCTGAATTGAGGATGCTTGATGTCTAAAGGGGTCCAAAATCCAGGTCAAAGGCCCCTCAGAATGGTACTTATCGCTAGTAAAGTAGAACCATGGTATTTGTCATGTTGCGGTACTAATCAAAAGTAGCGAAGACTCACGGTGTTCCACACATGATGGTACTACTCACAAGTATTGTACGCCGTACAGGTAACGCAGACCTATGGTGTTCTCACACAATGGCGCCACTCATAGCCAACGCAAACCGAGGGGGTTCCTCACCTAGTTGTACTAAACACGCGCACCGGTATTCCCGTGGTGTTCCTCTCATGGTGGGTACTAATCACAGGCAACGCAGACCCACGGTGTCGCTCATATAGTGGTAATAATCACAGGCAACGCCCAGACCCGTGGTGTGTCTGACATAATGGAACTAATCACAGGCAACGTAAGGCTTCGATCACATTGGAGGCATGCTTGTGCAAGTAATTTGGTGGCGCGCGCGTGCGCAAGCGTGCACATATAAACAAAATCTGCAGGAAAGCGACAGAAACAAGTGGTGACTTGTCCATTGCTGCTCACACTGCCCGCCACAAGCAAGTGCACGCTTGCGCAAGCTTGATCCGACTCCAGTTCGAAACAAAAATGCAGTGGCTCAAAAAAGTATTGGTCTGTCGAGATATGCTACATATGAGGACGAGGAATCTAAGGGAATGATGATGAAAATTTGATGAAAATTCACATATACTAGAATCCCTGATTATTTATCATCTTGTGTAACATGTACATTGTAAGTAAAACATGGTTATTCCATGTCCATATAACTAAAAAGCCATAACTTAAAACAATCATTTTCACTTGTCACCAAAAAGGTATTGGTCTGAATTAACATAACGCAGTTTCTTGATCATTCTTGAAAGTTTCAGTACTTGGTACATCCTCCTTTCCTCTTTATAATCTCAGCTAACTTATTTGGCATCGATCGTACCAAGGTCTCCGTAGTTTTCGTTGGTATGTTATTCCATTCGGTGAGTAAGGCTTCTTTCAGGTCAGCTTTGTTTGATATTGCATGCTTTCTCGCGTTTTTCTCCAAATAGTGCCACAAATTCTCGATGGGGTTGATGTCAGGAGATTGTGTTAGAGTTTCCATCCAACGCGATGTATTATATAACAGCCATAGCTTCGTATTCAGGGCTGTGTATTTGGGGTCGTCATCTTGCGTAAACGTATACTTTGCTGAGAGTCCCATTTTTTGTACACTTGATGGAAGATATGTCTTGAGGATGTAAATGTATGCTTTGTGGTCCATACTCCCTTCAATAAAGGCTAATTCACCTACACCATTCGCACTCATGCAACCCCACACCATCAGGGAACCACCTCCATGTTTCACAGTAGCTGTCAGGTTCTTCTCTTCAAGATCAGAATTCGTCTTCCTCCACGCAGTCACTCGTCTGTCTGACCTGAAGAGAGTAAATTTACCCTCATCAGTAAAAACGAGTCTTCCAATCCTCATAGCTATCATTTCTGTGCACTTGAGCGTATGCAAGTCTCTTCTTTCTGTTAGCCTTACTGATGTACGGCTCTCTACGGGGTGTTCTGCCCGCATATCCTCTTTACCGTAGCACATTTCGGATGGTTTCAGATGGCACTTGCACTCCTATATCTTGTTGTAACGCAGCTGCTAACTTCGGCGCACTTAGCTGAGGATTTTGGGCCACTTTACGTACAATTTGCCGTTTGTCTTGTACTGATAACTTTGAGGGACGGCCACTTCGTTGTCTATTTTCTATTGTCTTTGTCCGTTTGTACCTTACACAATATTTTTAAGAGTTCTAACAGCTCTTCCAATAATTTCACTTATGCCCTTGAAAGATATCCCTTCCTGAAGTAGTCTCACTATAATCCTCCTTTCTTCCACGGTTGTTTCTTTCATTTTCCTTCCCATTGCTAGCTGAGCACGGAAACAGTGCTGAATATTACTTTCCAACGTGTCAGCACAGACACAATGAGCCAGATGCAGCAGACAGCACGATGTCACGATGATATTCTGTACTAGACCAATACTTGTTTGGAGTGTAATGACGCACGCCTTTGTATTACTGGTCCGTTTGCAAACAACGTAAATCTTCTTGGCTCTATATTCAACCTACTGATGTACTTGACTGTCTTACATATCTGCATATGTATAATTCCATTATATGCACCATTATTTGTACCATGCAGTTCCGTTCATACCACGCCTAGGGGCAGACCAATACTTTTTTGAGCAACTGTATTTGTTTTGTAGTTGCAAGCGTGCGTGATCTCAGTTGATTTCTGACTATCGAGGCTTCTATTCAGGTGATACACACTTTCGGAAATGAGATTGCTTCCTTATTCTAGATGTGATTTTGTCCAGTATATAGTAGAAAGTGTCCGGTATCATTCTGAAGTATTCAAAAAATTTATCAGGCTGTCTAAGCAAATCGTTGAATATTTGTGCGTACTCTCCATCTTCCTCTCTGTCCAAAAATAACTCGTTCACCCACTCTTCCCTGATTTCCTGCTCATCAAAAAATAAAAACTTTAAAACACCATTTTCCAAAACAATGTCCTCATCGCCTGACATCTCCATTTCGACTGACCTGCTTGCATTTAGTGTGAGCATATTGCTGTTCACGCCAGCTTGCGCATGCGCGCATCACCAAATTACTTGCACAAGCGTGCCTCCAATGTGATCGAAGCCTAAGCCCGTGGTGTTCCGCATATAGTGGTACTAATCATAGGTACTATAAACCTACAGTGAACCCACACTCTGCTGGTGCTAATCACAAACCTATTGTGTACCTAACATAGAGCTACTACTCGCAAGTAAAGGCGACTCATGGTATTCCCAGCGTTATGGTACTAATCACAAGTAATCTGATGGTTCTAATTCAATTATCCCTTGGTAGCCCCTTTTAGTCGCCTCCTACCGTGGGTGTCTTCGTCTGCGTCCCCCACCCACAGGTGGTACGCAGAGCTCTGGCACACGGTAATAACGTAAGGAAGAAGATGACGAACACTGGTTGCCTAGTTACCAAGGTATCGATTTTCTGTCCACGCAAAATTGTCTACGCCAGAGGTTCTCAAACTATTATGAGACTGCACCCCTCACTCATAGCTAAAAGTTCAATGTACCCCCTACGAAAAAATCCCTAAATGATGGGTTAAAAAAATATGAGTACCTGGGTAATTTGTAATTGATTATAAACCGTTATTTTAAATATACATCGTAAATAAGGCGAAATTGTGAAATTAAATACACTTTTATAACACATCACAAGAAATTTAAGAGTTTGTGTCTGTATAAAGTACAATGCAATGATAATAAAGTAATACAAAGACACCCTTTTTGAATGAAAGATTCACAAAACGCTAGATGTTAGCCTCAATATCAAATTAATAAATGCGACTCATTGGCTGAATGGTCAGCGTTGAGGCCTTCGGTTCAGAGGGTCCCGAGGTCGATTCCCGGCCAGGTCGGGGATTTTAATCGCGTCTGATTAACCTTTTTGGTCCAGCGACTGGGCGTTTGTGTTTATCCGAACAGATCCCTCTTTATATTCAGACAACACACTATACTCCCAACCACCACAGAAACACGCAATAGTAATTACATCCCTCCAGATAGGGTTGGCGTCAGGAAGGGAATCCGGCCGTAAACAGGGCCAAATGCACATATGTGTGACATAGTTCACACCCGCGACCCCACAGATGTGGGAAAAGCGGTGGAAGAAGAATAAAAAGGAGGAAAATTAATAAATAAGGATGAACATTTCTCGATCTTAA